>NC_057811.1:454422199-454437629 GCF_018294505.1 Triticum aestivum | reverse complement strand
GGGGAGAGACGGTGGCGGGGAGGTGCTCGGCGACAGAGGTAGGGGCGGCGAGGGAGGGCTCGGGATCGGGAGGCGGCGGTCCTGGGCGGGCTCGGGCGGCGGCGGCGAGGTCGAGGGCGGCGACAGTGAGGTCGAGGGTGGCGACGGTGAGGTCGACAGCGGCGGCGGTGAGGTTGAGGGCGGGCTCGGGCGGCGGCGGTGAGGGCAGGCTCGGGCTCGGGCGGCGGCGACAGAGGAGTAGGGGAACAGGGGGAGAAAGGAGAGGGACTTAGCCAAATTTTGTGCCCGCGCGGGTGGTTAAGTCGAACTAGCAGTAGCGCCCATTAGGAAACGCGCTGTAGCTAATTTAGCTATAGCGCGTTTCAAAGAGAAACGCTACTGCTAATGAAAGCAGTTATGTTTTAAGAGAAAAAAGCTATAATTCTAAGCAATGTAAAAACATCAAAAATATACATTGGTCATCATTGATCGTTTTGTGTAGAATCTAAATAGTCAACATGAATCCTCAGTGTACCTGTATAGGTACAGGCGAGGATTCATATTGCAGCCACAAATCCTACACATATAGTTCAATGAAGACCAAGTGCTCGAGATAGTTTGAGAAGTAACCTTTTAAGGTGGTAAACACCTTGTTCGCTTAGCAGTATGGGACTAAACATAATTAGTTGCGGTGATACTTAGCAGCAGCGAGTTTTGAAGAAAAACGCTGCTACTAAGTACTTTAGCAGCAACGCGTTCAGGATAAGGGCGCTGCTAATATATCTAGCGTGGAGGTAACGCCGTGGCAATTATAGTAGTAGCGCTCTTTTCACCTAGAGCGCTACTGCTACTCAGCTATTAGTAGCGCGGTTTCCTGATGCTCGCTACTGCTAAGTAGCATTAGCGTTTGTTTTTGAACCATGCTGCTGCTAAGATTCTGTGTATAAGGTTTTCCCTAGTAGTGTTGTTCTGTGTGATTTTGGTTTAACCATCTGGAGTTTTAGTTATGTCGACCGCAGGTATGATCAAGGTCTCTGCTGGGTGTCCTACCTTCGATGGGACGGACTACCCCTACTAGAAGAATAATATGTGAATGCATCTTGAGGCAATTGATAACGATCTCTGGTATGTTGTGGAGAATGGTGTCCCCTCTGTCACTCCTACCATCAATGCTACTGATGTGAAGAGATTCAAGCAACTCGACTCACAAGCGAAGAACATCATATGTGGCCATCTGAGCAAAGGGCAGTATGGTAGAGTGAGTGCTTTGGAAACTGCCAAGCTTATCTGGGATAGGCTGTCCAAGGTCAATGAAGGAGTCTCAACACAGCGTGACTCTCGAGTTGACGTTCTTCGCAATCTCTTCAACCGCTTCAAAAGACTCGACAATGAAAATTTTCAGCAAACCTTCGATCACCTCACTGACATCTCAAATGAGCTTCAAGCACTTGGTGCCACTTACATCACCGACCACGAGGTGGTGAAGAAATTGCTGAGATCGCTTGATTCCTCATTTGATACTCTGGCACTGATGATACAAGAACGTGGAGATTACAAGTCACTTGATCCCGCTGATATCCTCAAGAGGCTAAACACTCATGAGTTTCAACTTGCTGAAAAGAGAGATCTCTATGGACCGAGCTATGGCAGATCACGCGCTCTGAAACCCAAGGTAGTGTCTGAATCTGAAGGTGAAGATTCTGGTAGCAGCCTTGGTGATCCTGAAGAACTGAGCCAGGAGCTAGCAATGCTCGTGAAGAAATTTCAGAAGTTCTCAAGGCGTGGTCGCTTTGCAAAATCCTCAAGAAGTGATGATTCCTCATCTCGTGACCAGGAGAACCATCGTATTCAGGGAACCCATGGCCAGGATAGCTGTCCTCATCCTCTTCTTCTTCATTCTCTTCCATTAGGACCCCTCTTTCTCAGTGCTTGGTCCAACAATTATAGCCGGACATGAAACCGGACTCAAACAGGTGGACATAAATGGTTCTTGAGTTAGAGTAATTTCGCTCATTCTTATAGTCAGCACATGGACAACACATAAAACCATCCGCCCGCTTGTTCGCCTCGGCCGCAAGCAGAAAAGTATGCACACCATTAATGAACTGGTGAGAGCATCGGTCATCGTACATCCATTGTCGTCTCATCTTCATTACACAACACCGAAAAGACCAAATTAATACAAGTTCATACATAAAGTTCATACACACTTATTCTCATAAAACAACATAAAACTCTCTAGCTAAAGCATTTAAATGCAACAACAAATCTGATCAAGATCGCAACTAAGGTAACAATTGATCCAACAGCATAATGATACCAAGCCTCACTATCAATGGCATATTTTCTAATCTTTCTAATCTTCAAGCGCATTGCATCCATCTTGATCTTGTGATCATCGACGACATCGGCAACATGCAACTCCAATTCCATCTTCTCCTCCTCAATTCTTTTCAATTTTTTCTTCAAGTAATTGTTTTCTTTTTCAACTAAATTTAACCTCTCGACAAGAGGGTCGGTTGGAATTTTCGGTTCACATACCTCCTAGATGAAAATATCTATGTCAACTTGATGAGCATAATTTGTCATAAACACGAAATGCAACAAATAGTTATAAAAGAGAATATACCACATCCGAATCATAAACCGGACGAGGGCCGACGGGGACGGGTATCAAAACCATGCCACTATGTATAACAAACAATGTACGGGTAATAAAATTATACAAGTAACTATCTAAATCAGACAAACATGATTTTTTATTAGAAAAAGGGTAAGAACAAGAGGCTCACCAAGGTGGTGCCGGCGACGGGACGGTGCGGGCGATCGACGGTGGTTAGGACGGGGACAGGAAGGCACTAAGTAAACCACACCTACATATGCAAACTAAGAAGTTAATTTGAGCTCAAATTGCATATAAATCAAATAAACTATGACATATAAATACTCCCAAACTAAAACCCACAGATCACTATACTTATAGAGCATTGCAAGAGCTAATCTAGCAATGAGAGATGAAAGGAGAAAGTTGCTAACCTTTGTGAACACTTGGATGGATGGGGTGCCTTCAAATCTTGACAAATTTTGGCAAAAAATGGAGGATGAGCTCGAGCAAGAGGGGAAGAACAGAGGAGAGGAAAGGGGAAGAACAGAGAGCTCGCGGCTGGACGAAGGGTTTATATAGGAGCATCTTTAGTCCCGGTTGGTGACACAAACCGGGACTAAAGGTGAGCCTCTAGTACCGGTTCATGACACGAACCGGGACTAAAGGGGCTCGTGGGGCCCCAGCCTGACACCAGTCTGCCACCACCCCTTTATTCCTGGTTCGTTTCACGAACTGGTACTAGAGGTTCAACACGAACCGGGACTAATGATTCCCGCCCCCTAGCCATTGGAACCGGCACTAATGGTCACATTAGTACCAGTCCGTTTACAAACCGGGACTAATGTGGTTCACGTAAAGTAGTTTTTCTACTAGTGGCAAGACCAGCGATGGCACAAAGTATTGGTTGTTGAAGAATTCATGGGGAACAACATGGGGCGAGAACGGATATTTAAGAATGGAAAACAACATTACAGACAACAGAGGCATGTGTTGTTGGGGAACGTAGCAGAAATTCAAAATTTTCTACGCATCACCAAGATCAATCTATGGAGTACTCTAGCAACGAGGGGAAGGGGAGTGGATCTACATATCCTTGTAGATCGCGATGCGGAAGCGTTGCAAGAACGCGGATGAGGGAGTCGTACTCGTAGCGATTCAGATCGCGGTTGATTCCGATCTGAGCACCGAAGAACGGTGCCTCCGCGTTCAACACACGTGCAGCCCGGTGACGTCTCCCACGCCTTGATCCAGCAAGGAGAGAGGGAGAGGTTGGGGAAGACTCCATCCAGCAGCAGCACGACGGCGTGATAGTGATGGAGGAGCGTGGCAATCCCGCAGGGCTTCGCCAAGCACCGCGGGAGAGGAGGAGGAAGAGAGGTAGGGCTGCGCCAAGAGAGACCGGAAAACTCATATGTTGGGCAGCCCCAGACCTCAACTATATATAGGGGGGGAGGGGGCTGCGCCCCCTCTAGGGTTCCCACCCCAAGGGGTGGCGGCCAGCCCTAGATCCCATCTAGGGGGGTGGCCAAGGGGAGGAGAGGGGGGCGCCACTAGGGTGGGCCTTAAGGCCCATCTGGACCTAGGGTTTGCCCCCTCCCACTCTCCCATGCGCCTTGGGCCTTGGTGGGGGGGCGCACCAGCCCACCTGGGGCTGGTCCCCTCCCACACTTGGCCCACACAGCCTTCTGGGGCTGCTGGCCCCACTTGGTGGACCCCCGGGACCATCCGGTGGTCCCGGTACATTACCGATATCACCCGAAACTTTTCCGGTGACCAAAACATGACTTCCCATATATAAATCTTTACCTCCGGACCATTCCGGAACTCCTCGTGACGTCCGGGATCTCATCCGAGACTCCGAACAACATTCGGTAACCACGTATATCTATTCCCTATAACCCTAGCGTCATCGAACCTTAAGTGTGTAGACCCTACGGGTTCGGGAACCATGCAGACATGACCGAGACGTTCTCCGGCCAATAACCAACAGCGGGATCTGGATACCCATGTTGGCTCCCACATGTTCCACGATGATCTCATCGGATGAACCACGATGTCGGGGATTCAATCAATCCCGTATTCAATTCCCTTTGTCTATCGGTATGCTACTTGCCCGAGATTCGATCGTCGGTATCCCTATACCTTGTTCAATCTCGTTACCGGCAAGTCTCTTTACTCGTTCCGTAACTCACATCATCCCGTGATCAACTCCTTGGTCACACTGTGCACATTATGATGATGTCCTACTGAGTGGGCCCAGAGATACCTCTCCGTTTACACGGAGTGACAAATCCCAGTCTCGATTCGTGCCAACCCAACAGACACTTTCGGAGATACCTGTAGTGCACCTTTATAGCCACCCAGTTACGTTGTGACGTTTGGTACACCCAAAGCATTCCTACGGTATCCGGGAGTTGCACAATCTCATGGTCTAAGGAAATGATACTTGACATTATAAAAGCTCTGAGCAAACGAACTATACGATCTTGTGCTAGGCTTAGGATTGGGTCTTGTCCATCACATCATTCTCCTAATGATGTGATCCCGTTATCAACGACATCCAATGTCCATGGTCAGGAAACCGTAACCATCTATTGATCAACGAGCTAGTCAACTAGAGGCTTACTAGGGACATGGTGTTGTCTATGTATCCACACATGTATCTGAGTTTCCTATCAATACAATTCTAGCATGGATAATAAACGATTATCATGAACAAGGAAATATAATAATAACCTATTTATAATTGCCTCTAGGGCATATTTCCAACAGTCTCCCACTTGCACTAGTGTCAATAATCTAGTCCACATCACCATGTGATTAACACTCATAGGTCACATCACCATGTGACCAACATCCAAAGAGTTTACTAGAGTCAACAATCTAGTTCACATCACTATGTGATTAACACTCAATGAGTTCTGGTTTGATCATGTTATGCTTGTGAGAGAGGTTATTAGTCAACGGGTCTGAACCTTTCAGATCCGTGTGTGCTTTACGAATATCTATGTCATCTTGTGGATGCTACCACGCGCTATTTGGAGCCATTTCAAATAATTGCTCTACTATACGAATCCGGTTTACTACTCAGAGTCATCCGGATTAGTGTCAAAGTTCGCATCGACGTAACCCTTTACGACGAACTCCTTTTCACCTCCATAATCGAGAAAATTCCTTAGTCCACTAGATACTAAGGATAAGTTCGACTGCTGTCATGTGATCCATTCCCGGATCACTGTTGTACCCTCTTGACCAACTCATGCCAAGGCACACTACATGTGCGGTACGCAGCATAGCATACTGTAGAGCCTACGTCTGAAGCATAGGGGACGGCCTTCGTCCTTTCTCTCTCTTCTGCCGTGGTCAGGTCTTGAGTCTTACTCAATACTCACACCTTGTAACACAGCCAAGAACTCCTTCTTTGCTGATCTATTTTGAACTCTTTCAAAATCATGTCAAGGTGTGCGTTCTTTGAAAGTATCATCGGGCGTCTTAATCTATCTCTATAGATCTTGATGCCCAATATGTAAGCAGCTTTATCCAGGTGTTCCTTTGAAAAACTCCTTTCAAACAACCCTTTATGCTTTCCAGAAATTTTACATCATTTCGGATCAACAATATGTCATTCACATATACTTATCAGAAATGTTGTAGCGCTCCCACTCACTTTATTGTAAATACAAGTTTCTAACAAACTTTGTATAAACCCAAAAACTTTGATCACTCCATCAAAGCGTATATTCTGACTCCGAGATGCTTGCTCTAGTCCATGGAAGGATCGCTGGAGCTAGCATACCTTTTAGCATCCTTAGGATCGACAAAACCTTTCTGACTGTATCACATACAACCTTTCCTTACGAAAACTGGTAAGGAAACTTGTTTTGACATCCATCTGCCAGATTTCATAAATGCAGCTAATGCTAACATGATTCCGACGGACTTAAGCATCTCTACGGATGAGAAAATCTCATTGTAGTCAACTCCTTGAACTTGTGAAAATTCTCTTTGCCACAAGTCGAGCTTCATAGACGGTAACATTACCGTCCACGTCCGTCTTCTTCTTAAAGATCCATTTATCTCGGATTTCATGGCTTCTAACCATTTTTCGGAATATGGGCCCACCATCGCTTCTCCATAGCTCATAGGTTCATCGTTGTCCAACAACATGACTTCCAAGACAGGATCACGTACTACTCTGAAGTATTACGCATCCTCGTCGTCCTACGAGGTTTGGTAGTGACTTGATCCGAAGTTTCATGATCACTATCATAAGCTTCCACTTCAATTGGTGTAGGTGCCATAGGAACAACTTCCTGTGCCCTGCTACACACTAGTTGAAGTGACGGTTCAATAACCTTATCAAGTCTCCACCATCCTCCCACTCAATTCTTTCGAGAGAAACTTTTCCTCGAGAAAGGACTCGTTTCTAGAAGCAATTACTTTTGCTTCCAGATCTGAAATAGGAGGTATACCCAACTGTTTTGGGTATTCTATGAAGATGCATTTATCCGCTTTGGGTTCGAGCTTATCAGCCTGAAACTTTTTCACATAAGCATCGCAGCCCCAAACTTTTAAGAAACGACAACTTCGGTTTCTCTAAACGGTGTCGTCTCAACGGAATTGTGTGGTGCCCCTTTTAAAGTGAATGCGGTTATCTCTAATGCCTAACCCATAAACGATAGTGGTAATTCGATAAGAGACATCATGGTATGCACCATATCCAATAGGGTGCAGTTATGATGTTCGGACACACCATCACACTATGGTGTTCCAGGCGGTATTAATTGTGAAACACTTTCCACAATGTCTTAATTGTGTGCCAAACTCGTAACTCAGATACTCATCTCTATGATCATATCACAGACATTTTATCCTCTTGTGACGACGATCTTCAATTTCACTCTGAAATTACTTGAACCTTTCAATAATTCAGACTTGTGTTTCATCAAGTAAATACACTCAGCATCTACTCAAATCATCTGTGAAGTAAGAACATAACGATATCCACTGCATGCCTCAGCACTCATTGGACTGCATACATCAAAATGTATTACTTCCAATAAGTTGCTCTCTTGTTCCATCTTACTGAAAACGAGGCCTTTCAGTCATCTTGCCCATGTGGTATGATTTGCATGTCTCAGGTGATTCAAAATCAAGTGAGTCCAAACGATTCATCTACATGGAGTTTCTTCATGCATATATACCAATAGACATGGTTCGCATGTCTCAATCCTTTCAAAAAAACGACTGAGTCCAAAGATCCATCTACATGAAGCATCTTCATGCGTTCTATACCAATATGCCTCAAATGGCAGTGCCACAAGTATGTGGAACTATAATTAATATTTTATATCTTTTGGCACGAACATGTGTATCACTGCGATCGAGATTCATTTCAGGTGCAAGACCATTGAAGGTATTATTCAAATAAACAGAGTAACCATTATTCTCCTTAAATGAATAACCGTATTGCGATAAATATAATCCAATCATGTTCAACGCAAACACCAAATCTTGATAGTAGAGGGAGTATGCGATGCTTGATCACATCAACCTTGGAAACACTTCCAACACACATCGTCATCTCACCTTTATCCAGTCTCCATTTATTCCGCAGTTTTTATTTCGAGTTACTAACACTTAGCAACCGAACCGGTATCTAATACCCTGGTGCTGCTAGGAGTACTAGTAAAGTACACATTCATATAATGTATATCCAATATACTTCTGTCGACCTTGCCTGCCTTCTCATCTACCAAGTATCTAGGGTAGTCCTGCTTCAGTGACCGTTCCCCTCATTACAGAAGCACCTAGTCTCGGGTTTGGGTTCAACCTTGGGATTCTTCACTAGAGCAGCAAATGATTTGCTGTTTCATGAAGTGTCCCTTTTGCCCTTGCCCTTCTAGAAACTAGTGGTTTTACTAACCATCAACAATTGATGCTCCTTCTTGATTTCTACTTTCGCAGTGTCAAACATCGCGAGTTGCTCAAGGATCATCATGTCTATCCCCGATATGTTATAGTTCATCACGAAGCTCTAATAGCTTGGTGGCAGTGACTATGGAGAACCATCACTATCTCATCTGGAAGATTAACTCCCACTCGATTCAAGTGATTGCAGTACTCAGACAATCTGAGCACATGCTCAACAATTGAGCTTTTCTCCCTTAGTCTGCAGGCTTAAGAAACTTGTCAGAGGTCTCATACCTCTTGACGTGGGCACTAGTCTGAAATCCCAATTTCAGTCTTCGGAACATCTCATATGTTCTGCGACGTTTCAAAACGTCTTTGGTGCCACAATTCTAAACCGTTAGCATTACGCACTGAACTATCACGTAGTCATCAAAACGTGTATGTCAGATGTTTCACAACATCTACAGACGACGCTGAGGTTCAGCACACCGAGCGGTGCATTAAGGACATAAGCCTTCTGTGCAGCAATGAGGACAATCCTCAGTTTACGGACCCAGTCCGCATAATTGCTACTATCAACTTTCAACTAAATTTTCTCTAGGAACATATCTTAAACAGTAAAACTAAAGCGTAAGCTATGACATAATTTGCAAAGACCTTTTGACTATGTTCATGATAATGAAGTTCATCTGATTATTTGATGAACTCCCACTCAGATAGACATCCCTCTAGTCATCTAAGTGATACATGATCCGAGTCAAACTAGGCCGTGTCCGATCATCACGTGAGACGGACTAGTCATCATCGGTGAACATCTCCATGTTGATCGCATCTACTATACGACTCATGTTCGACCTTTCGATCTCTTGTGTTCCGAGCCATGTCTGTACATGCTAGGCTCGTCAAGTCAACCTAAGTGTTTCGCATGTGTTCCGAGGCCATGTCTGTACATGCTAGGCTCGTCAACACCCGTTGTATTCGAACGTTAGAATCTATCACACCCGATCATCACGTGGTGCTTCGAAACAACGAACCTTCGCAACGGTGCACAGTTAGGGGGAACACGTCTCTTGAAATTTTAGTGAGGGATCATCTTATTTATGCTACCGTCGTTCTAAGCAAATAAGATGTAAACATGATAAACATCACATGCAAATCATAAAGTGACGTGATATGGCCAATATCATCCTGCGCCTTTGATCTTCATCTTCGAGGCGCGGCATGATCACCTTCGTCACCGGCATGACACCATGATCTCCATCATCATGATCTCCATCATTGTGTCTTCATGAAGTTGTCTCGCCAACTATTACTTCTACTACTATGGCTAACGGTTAGCAATAAAGTAAAGTAATTACATGGCGTTTTCAATGACACGCAGGTCATACAATAAATTAAGACAACTCCTATGGCTCCTGCCGGTTGTCATACTCATCGACATGCAAGTCGTGATTCCTATTACAAGAACATGATCAATCTCATACATCACATATATCATTCATCACATCCTTTTGGCCATATCACATCACATAGCATACCCTGCAAAAACAAGTTAGACGTCCTCTAATTGTTGTTGCATGTTTTACGTGGCTGCTATGCGTTTCTAGCAAGAACGTTTCTTACCTACGCAAAAGCCACAACGTGACATGCCAATTTCTATTTACCCTTCATAAGGACCCTTTTCATCGAATCCGATCCGACTTAAGTGGGAGAGATAGACACCCGCTAGCCACCTTATGCAACTAGTGCATGTCAGTCGGTGGAACCTGTCTCACGTAAGTGTACGTGTAAGGTCGGTCCGGGCTGCTTCATCCCACGATGCCGCCGAATCAAGATAAGACTAGTAACGGCAAGTAAATTGACAACATCGACGCCCACAACTACTTTGTGTTCTACTCGTGCATAGAAACTACGCATAGACCTAGCTCATGATACCACTGTTGGGGAACGTAGCAGAAATTCAAAATTTTCTACGCATCACCAAGATCAATCTATGGAGTACTCTAGCAACGAGGGGAAGGGGAGTGGATCTACATACCCTTGTAGATCACGATGCGGAAGCATTGCAAGAACGCGGATGAGGGAGTCGTACTCGTAGCGATTCAAATCGCGGTTGATTCCGATCTGAGCACCGAAGAACGGTGCCTCCGCGTTCAACACACGTGCAGCCCGGTGACGTCTCCCACGCCTCGATCCAGCAAGGAGAGAGGGAGAGGTTAGGGAAGACTCCATCCAGCAGCAGCACGATGGCGTGGTGGTGATGGAGGAGCGTGGCAATCCCGCAGGGCTTCGCCAAGCACCGCGGGAGAGGAGGAGGAAGAGAGGTAGGGCTGCGCCAAGAGAGACCGGAAAACTCATATGTTGGGCAGCCCCAGACCTCAACTATATATAGGGGGGGGGGGCTGCGCCCCCTCTAGGGTTCCCACCCCAAGGGGTGGCGGCGAGCCCTAGATCCCATCTAGGGGGGCGGCCAAGGGGAGGAGAGGGGGGCGCCACTAGGGTGGGCCTTAAGGCCCATCTGGACCTAGGGTTTGCCCCCTCCCACTCTCCCATGCGCCTTGGGCCTTGGTGGGGGGTGCGCACCAGCCCACCTGGGGCTGGTCCCCTCCCACACTTGGCCCACGCAGCCTTCTGGGGCTGGTGGCCCCACTTGGTGGACCCCAGGGGACCCTCCCGGTGGTCCCGGTACATTACCGATATCACCCAAAACTTTTCCGGTGACCAAAACAGGACTTCCCATATTAAATCTTTACCTCCGAACCATTCCGGAACTCCTCGTGACGTCCGGGATCTCATCCGGGACTCCGAACAACATTCGGTAACCACGTATATCTATTCCCTATAACCCTAGCGTCATCGAACCTTAAGTGTGTAGACCCTACGGGTTCGGGAACCATGCAGACATGACCGAGACGTTCTCCGGCCAATAACCAACAGCGGGATCTGGATACCCATGTTGGCTCCCACATGTTCCACGATGATCTCATCATATGAACCACGATGTCGGGGATTCAATCAATCCCGTATTCAATTCCCTTTGTCTATCGGTATGCTACTTGCCCGAGATTCGATCGTCGGTATCCCTATACCTTGTTCAATCTCGTTACCAGCAAGTCTCTTTACTCGTTCCGTAACTCACATCATCCCATGATCAACTCCTAGGTCACACTGTGCACATTATGATGATGTCCTACCGAGTGGGCCCAGAGATACCTCTCCGTTTACACGGAGTGACAAATCCCAGTCTCGATTCGTGCCAACCCAACAGACACTTTCGGAGATACCTGTAGTGCACCTTTATAGCCACCCAGTTACGTTGTGACGTTTGGTACACCCAAAGCATTCCTACGGTATCCGGGAGTTGCACAATCTCATGGTCTAAGGAAATGATACTTGACATTAGAAAAGCTCTGAGCAAACGAACTATACGATCTTGTGCTAGGCTTAGGATTGGGTCTTGTCCATCACATCATTCTCCTAATGATGTGATCCCGTTATCAACGACATCCAATGTCCATGGTCAGGAAACCGTAACCATCTATTGATCAACGAGCTAGTCAACTAGAGGCTTACTAGGGACATGGTGTTGTCTATGTATCCACACATGTATCTGAGTTTCCTATCAATACAATTCTAGCATGGATAATAAACGATTATCATGAACAAGGAAATATAATAATAACCTATTTATTATTGCCTCTAGGGCATATTTCCAACATGTGTGGCCTTGCGATGGAGCCTTCTTACACCACTGCATAGAAAGAGTGTCCTATGCCACATATCCTACTATGCACACAAATACCGAATAATTGCACACATCCACTTTAATTAAGTATAGATTGTATTTCATCTAAATTATGTACAAACTTATGCCTTGTATAGTATTTCATATTCCATGAAAAATATGTAAATTATGCCACATATATAAAGGTTGATGAAGAATTTGTGTTAGCTATATCTTTCGGAGATTGTGAATTGTGCTGCCTCTTGTGCCTTCATGCATGTATAATGAACTATTTGAGTAGTTCTTGTTTTTATGATTATCTTAGAACCATAGAAACAATATGTGAAAATGGTGGAGTTGATTTTTAAATAAATGTTGAAGCCTGAAGGTGGAACAAAATTATGAATATCAGTTCGTCAATCTTGAGGAACTAAATTAGGATGGACCATTCTCTCCCCCAATCCCTGTTGACGTGGTCCTTCCACCCTCAACACCAGCCTCCTCTCTCCCCAACACACAAGGCCAACCGCATGCCTCCTATATGTACTAAAACTCAACTTAACAGCAACCTAAACCTATTGTTTCTTCTTTTTGGGGGTGCTCAAAAGTAGTTCGCGCAGACTGTCTTGTTCCTGTCGCGTACTTGTTGCTTGCTAAAAGTACACAGTAGTCCTGCATCCATGACAACCTGTTTATACATTCTCTTGTCTTTTTAGGGAAACTGTACGTTCTCTTGTTAATTAAGATGTTCGCGTGCATAAGTGCATTATAATTTTAATTTTGCTGGTCGACAGTTAGGAAGTGGTCTTAATTGTTAAGAATGGTCATGTGCATTATCGAATTATTATCTACTTTGGTCGATCCACAATTAGCAACTGGACCTTAATTATGATTAGCGATTAAAATGTTACTATTAGCATCATGGGGTCCATAGCTCAATGGTGGAGCGTTTGAATGTAGAGAAAATAAAGTTAGCATTTTGCAAGTAATGGGATCCACATATATGGATGCGAGATGTGACTATGTTCTGTTACGTGCTTTTCTGCCTATAAACAAACTGAACCACATAAAAAGCAACAATCTGGTCGTACAAATGGAAACGATTAATCGAGAGTTTACCAATTCTTTCAAACAGTGGTTTTAGAGACTTTGTCAGACTTATAAACTCAAAACCAACAAGAAGTGACGTCATGGTTCAGGGAACGAAGCCGAAGGCCAAGAAGGAGGCGTAGTGGCTGCAGGGACTGACAAGGAGCGACTGCTTTCTGCTGAAGATGTTGTATGTTGCCATGTTCTTTTGTATCTTCTGTACTTGCTTCTTGCAGGAAAACAAATTTTACAATGTTGCACGCAGTTACCGACTTACATTTCCTTGCACTTGCAGGTTTGCTGCATCTGCCTCGCTGAGTATGCACACAACGACGAGCTTCGTGAACTTCCCTGGACAAGCTGTTTCCACAAGGAACACGTCGATAAATGGCTCAAGATCAATGCACTCTGCCCTCTCCGCAAAGCCGAGATAGGGATCTCATCTGGCACATCTGATACTCGCCACTCCGACCATGCAGCTACACCAGCGCAGGAGATCGAAATGCATTAGATTGTACTCCCACCGTTCCAAATTAGTTGACTTGGATTTATCTAGATACGGATGTATCTGACACTAAAACATGTCTAGATATATCCGTATCTAGACAAATCTGAGTCAACTAATTGGCAACGGAAGGAGTAGTAGCGATGATGTCCCAAGGTTTTTTTGTCCCTTTTTTTTATCTTCGAGAACTTACGGCTCTTCTCGCTGTCAACACTCGATAATGAAAATGTAATACTGTTTCTATTTGGCGTTCCACTGAACTTGGAGAAGTGCTGGCCCAGGCTCAGGTGTGTGTGTGTGTTACCTTTTCACCGTTGTACGGCCTATGGCTAGCATTGATATATTTCCGTGCTTGCAGAAATGGAGATCATTGTACTGGAAGGGTAATGACATCAAGGCACATGTTTTTAATGTGTGATTAGTGTTCGCGTACCACATTTGACAATTTTTCATGAGTACAAATTTTATGACAACATTCAGTATTGAGACTTGCTGTGGGCACCTCGACTCTGTACCACGACGAACGGGGACCGACAAGGTCGGATCGCAGGTACACAACTAAGAGCATCTTTAGCATACCCGCATAACGCCGACCCGCAAAACGCGTTTGCAGTTCGCGGAAAAATGACTTTGCGGGCCGGCGTGGACGGCCGCAGAGGCAGACCCCGCAAAACGGATCCGTATAAAAGGATATTCGCGGAATATGCTCTTTTACGGGTCGGCTTTGCAGGGTCTGGTCTGGCGCCGCTCCTGCCGGCCCGCAAATCCTAAATTTGCACCTCAATTTGACACAAGATAATGCATTTCGTTGCTTTTTCAACAACATTGGATACATAGACATTACCAAATCTTTGCTAAAATAGTAAGACCAAAGAAAACAAGAACCACAATTATGCATTTTAGAAGATTTCCAACTTCCATAACTGCTCCCACTAGTTGAAGCAATATCTTCTCCATGCACTCATTGTTGATCTGCGGATTCTTGATCTTGCATTCTTCATTCTTCTTCTTTGGTTCTAAAGAAGTAGACGTTGCTTCCCCTCTAGTTACACATGCAGCCACTTCATTACCTTCGATTATACTAAGGAGTGCACGAACGTCTATTAAGTTTATTTCTATCAATAAATCAATGTATTCGCCTTCCCAAAACCAAAATGAGCATCCATCTTCCTACACACATGATGGTGTTCGAAATGAGCTATCGCAATTGAACCAAAGAATGCGGTGCCAAAGCCGAATGAAAAGAACACATACCCCGTCGTTTTCGCATTTGAAGAACACCCATCCGGGGTGCTTCGGCGTGCCCGAAGTTAGCCGCAGCACTGTTCGCGTGCAGTCGTCGCCCTGTATGAGCGGCATCGGCGAGCCGTAGAGCCGCTGCACGAGCGCCGAGCCCAAAGGACGGCCAGCTGAATCCATGCCGACAAATCGTCGGCGGCGGCGACAGGACGAACTCGTACCTGCATGCGGGGATGGGACTTTGCCGGGGCTGCGCGAGGTGCTCCCTGACCATTCCATCGCTTGGCGCAGCCACCAGGGCCGGAAAAGCCAAATCCGATCGCCCGCGACAAAGGGCCACAGATCTGCAACTTTCCGGCTCGCCAACGCAGGAGGG
>NC_057811.1:454413555-454421268 GCF_018294505.1 Triticum aestivum | reverse complement strand
TAGGGCCATGGGGGCGTGGTGGATCTCGGCAAGGGCCGGGAGAGGGCTCCGTTTTTAGTCGTTTCTTTCAGTTTTGCTAAGGTTTGCGTCCTGCTCAGGAAGACGAGACGGCGGCGGCTCCATGAAGATGAAATAAAGGTCTCCCCGCCTAGCCCCCGTTCCGGCGGTGCGTCTAGCACCGTTGGTGGGCGTGTGGAGGTGTGTGTCCGGGGGATCTATCTTTGATGGATTTGCTCGGATCTCGTCGTTGTTCGTCTACGTTCGTGTGTCTTCGGATTGGATCCTTCTGATCTACATTATTCTTCATCTGCGGCAATTGCTGTTCTGGTGCGCTGGTCCTACGGGGCCTTAGCACGACGACTTCCCGACTGTCTACTACAACAAGTTGTGCCCGACTCCGGTGATGGAGGGGCGATGACGGCGGCGCGCCTTCGGCTCGCTTCAGTGCTTGTAGTCATTGCTAGGTGGTCTACGGATCTGGTTGTAATTTCTATTATTTCTGGTATTCGTTGTACTGCCATCTTTGAAGATGAATAGATTAAAAAAATTCTCGCAAAAAATAAGAACACAGGACACTGCACATCTTTTCTGCTGTGCAAAGCAGTGGCCCGGGTGCAGCTGGCTAGGGGACTCCCAGAAGCAAGGAACATGCTCCGAGCCATGCATGGGTCGATAGTAATCATGCATGCACGTGAAAGATCTAACGGCAAAGCATTGAACATATAAACCCTGCTATTCTACCCGCATAGCGAGCGGCACCGCGGTTCGAATGTCATCCGGCCCGCACGATGTGCCTCGCTGTCGATTGTTAGTGTACCTTCCATCACTCTGGTAAAAATCTGTACGTCCGTTTTTCTATACGCCATCTACTTGAGCTAGAGCAGATGACGGCTGGGCCAGCCTCTCGCGCGGGTCCGTCTTGCAGTCACGCCGTGTGTTCCTGCCTGTGTCCGGGTGGAAAAAGGCAGCCGTGATAGTGGGTTGCCAGGGGGCATCCATCGTGGGTTGACCGAACCGAGCCCTAGAAAATATCCGCGGTGCCTCCCCTCCTTCCTCTCTCTTCCTATGCACCGCCTCCCCTCCTCTTCATGCGTGGCGGCGTCTCATCATCCCCAGTCCCCAGCGTAGCCTCCCCAACCCCCTCCTCCCGCATGTACCCTAGCAGAGAGAGAAGATGAGAGGAAGAGAGAAGGAAGGAGAGGAGAGGTGGGAGTAAGAGAGAGGAAGAGGAGAGGGAGGTGTGGCGGCTGACGGGAGAGGGTCCCCGGCCAGCGTCGGCTTGCGCTGGCAAGGTCGGGGGCGACCTAGCAGTTGGCGGCGGCTCGATCCGTTCCTGAATCGGGAGCTGCGAGGAGGCTGGGGCGGCGCGATGCACAGGAGGCTGCACCCCGCCTCCATCTCTACACGTGCAGCGGCGACCCCGGGAGGAGCTCGAGCCGCAGCGGTGGTCCACATCGCCGTCGTCGACTGGAGGAGCTTGGGTCGCAGAGACGGCTGGCTCCGTCTGGCTTTCGTGCTGCCGTCCATCCACTCGAGAGATCAGTCCCCACGTCCTCTCCTACATCCTCTCTTGCTGTCAGGCACGCTCTCTCCTTCGTCCTCTCAAGCACGCCCTTGTGGCTGGATATTTGGTAATTTGTTTTCTGAGCATAAATAGATATTGTGCCCCCACATGTTTCCAGTTTCTCTCGGCTTCCCTAATCCCAAAGGTAATAATATGACTTATTTATGTTGTTTTCCCAAATTCAGAAGTGAAGTATATTTGCCTGTTGGTTGTCCTGTAAATTCTAAGCTTTCTAGGCGTACATGTACATGTGTATTTGTTAGGCATTGTACAATGGTAGATGCTTAGAAAAATAAACCGGGTTTTTCTGAAGCACCGGTGCCTGTTTCTATAGGAGAGACGCTTAGTTAAGCGGTTACCCTGTACAAATAAGCACCGGTGCTTAAGGAAATCCTGATTTATTTCTCTAAGCACCTCTCCTAAGCACCTCCCATTGTACAAGGCCTTAGGTGCTAATATGACTTCTTTATGTTGTTTGCCCAGGTTGAGAAGTGAACTTTTGCTATATAATTGCTTGTTGTGTGTCATGTAAACTCTAGCTTTCTAGGCGTACATGTACATGTGCTCAACAACAGGAGAAGCACGAGCAGCCGAGCGTTCGCCTGGTTGCAGCTCGACTTCAGGTCCCTTCTCTTCTTACTGATTTATTCCTCCCCTCACTACAAAAAAATACACTTCCGTGATGATACGTGTTTGTCACAGTAGGTCGTGTTTTTTGTCATGCATGTACATCCATGACAAATTTATGACAGAATCAAGATAGTCATACCTATGCTGTCGTAGAAGTGTTCCATGACATTACCAAAATTATCATCACGGAAGTGTCTACTTCCATGACGATAAATCGCGCGTCACAGAAGTGCTTTCGTCAAGGGTGACCGACACGTGGCATCCACCGTAACAGAACGCCGTTAAGCTATCGGGTCAGGTTTTGGATCCGATAACCCGTTAACAGCCCCAACCAATGGGGATTTTGCACGTGTAAAATCATCATTGGCTGGAGGAGACACGTGTCAGGTCCGCGTTGGCATAGGTGTCACTCATCCAATGGGCGAGACGCACCTATGATATGTTGACACGTGGACCGGCCCATCAAGTTTAAATGGGCCGGCCCAACTGAAGGCCCACAAGATTTTGCGGACCATAATGGGCCGGCCCAGCTAAAGGCCCACGAGATTTTGCGGACCATAATGGGCTGACCCAGCTAAAGGCCCACAAGATTTTGCGGGCCATAATGGGCCGGCCCAGGTAAAGGCCCACAAGATTTTTGTGTGCCATAATGGGCCGACCCAGGTAAAGGCCCACAAGATTCTTGCGGATCATAATGGGCCGGCCCAGCTAAAGGCCCACGAGATTTCGCCGACATTAATGGGCCGGCCCAGCTGTAGGCCCACAAGATTTTGAGGACCCTAGTAGGCCGGCCCATTAACTGGCTGCCATGTTTTGGGCCAAATGCCGGCCCATATTTAATCCGGTCCATTAATGGCCTACCACGCTCCGGGCCTAATAGTGGCCCATATGAGATACGGCCCGTTAAAAGCCTACCACGTTCTGGGTCAAATTACGGCCCAGATCAGGTCCGGCCCTTTAAGAGGCTTTGGGCTCAATTATGGCCCATATCAGATTCGCCCCGTTAACTAGACACTATGCTTTTGGGCCCACTTGCTAAAGGCCCACTTAGTAATTCGTTCTGATATTAGTTTTGGCCTGTTAAAGGCCCGTTTAACATTTCGGCCCTATATTAATTTCGGCCTGTTAAAAGCCCTTCATATAGTTGGGCCTAACTACGGCCCGGTTTGCATCCGGCCTGCTTGCAGCCGATATCTAATTGGGCCAAACAAGGACCGAGACAATTTTGGCCTGCTAAAAGCCCGTGATTTGATTCGCACAATCATGGGTTGGGGTTCATTTCGGGCTGCTGCCGGCCCGTGAGCTATTCGGCACGTTTCAGGCCCAACCGACATCGTGATTGCATGACGGCCCGATTATGTACCGTAATTTTACGGTTTGGCCGGTTTACTGCGAAGACAGGATATATATACAGTAAAATAACTGCAGCATCGTGAATAAGAAAAAACCTAGACTATACAATAAAGAAATTACGGCATATTACATCCACTAGGCATCAAAGTTCGCCACTATGATAATAAAGCACAAGCAGACAACAGATTACATACACTGGGCATCAAAGATCGCCACCAGTGCAAATAAACATGCTGATAAAATAATATACAAAACCGACAGCACTTCAACAGAGTTCAAGAATGGTTAGCCCTGCTGGGGAGCTGCAGCGCAAGCAGCTGAGCAAGATGATGAGACTGCGCTTGTTCAACACTTATATCTTCCTCACTCTGAAAGATAAACAAGCAGACAGATGACAGGTTTTGCACATAAACGTATCAGTGCTGACAATTCATCACATTTCTTATTGACGAATAAAGTGTCACAGTTTAAAATTGCATTAACACAATATGGTATTGTTCAGGTCAAGACATGGCAGGAAATGACATTGTGAAGGAGTTGGCAGCTTCACGACACCACTGGATTATAGATCAAGAACTCATAAGTATCAATGGTTAGTGTGCTGTCAATTTATACCATTTCAGATTGGCAAATAAAGAGACGGTTTAAATAATAGTAGAATGATATGACACTGTTCATAGTTAAGACATTGCAGAATATGACATTGTGCTGTAGTGGGTAGGTTCACCACACCACTGGATTACGGATGAAGAACAGAAGCATACATGCAGTGCAAAAGAAGATCACTTGCTCTGTATAGTTTAATTTACATGGTATGAAGAAGGAACTTGGTTGTACAACTGAAAACTTAAATTGAGAAAGAACAAACTTTTGTTTATGAACTACATAATAAACTTTAAACAAGCAATTTGATGCAAACACCAAAAATAAACAGCTGTTGCAGTCATGCCTAACCAAATATATACAACAAAGTTTGAAGGCTTGAGATGGACAAACTTACATTATTGGTGAAGACAGGCTCTATGAAGGCCTTGTCCATGCTGATGGGGGGGGGGGCGATTCAAGAAGTTTACCACATAATGTTCTTCAAAAGCATTGCCTTTATTCTACATTTTGTTAAGAGTAAATATAGATGTGATAATATACGAAAATATGGAGAATATTTAAGATAAGATGTAGAGTGATGCTACATAACCAAGTAGCTATAAATGTAAGTGCAGCGATACAGGCAAAAGGTACAGCCAAGAGCAATGCACAGCTAAACTTCTTCAGTACCAACTTTATGGTAAGAGTAAATATAGATCTGATGTGTAGAAAATGGAGGGCAAAGGAAAATAAGCTGCAGAGTGATGGTACATGAACAACTACCTGTCATTATAAGTACACTGATAAAGGACATGTACTTACAAGAACAATGCAGAGCTAAAAAAACATTGGCATTGGATATATTCTACACTAATGTAACCATTCATACAGATCAGATAATTTGGAGCGAACAATTGATACGCAAGCTATCATGCATACTGCTGTCACATAATGAACCAGGTATGTATGCAAGTACAGTGATACAGGACAACAGGTACTAACAAGAGCAAAGCAGCGGGCAGCATATTTGCGATATCCTGTCGTTCTTGTCAAACCGGAATTCTTCTTCGAGCAGATTTCCTGCAAAAAAGATCCGTAAGGCACATGCGGAAAAGTAGAAGTTCAAATTGTCATGTGATTTCATAGACAGTACCTCATCCTGGGAATGAGACCAGTGCATAACAAGGTTTTTCCATTCAATGTCTTCTAAATTTAGCACAGGAGACTTCACCAGAAATTCGTTTATAGACTTGCCATCAAAGTGTGATTTCCTCAGGTAACACCGATACTGCTGCAATGCTTCCTTGAAAAGCACAAGCAAGCTTTTCTCGTCATGACTATCCAGATTGACCCTCGCCTAGTTACAACAATGTAATGTAAATCATTGATGTGTTCAATCAGCAGAAAACAGGAAAATAATAACCATGAATAATAGCACTTACACGTAAGTTGGACAGGAAGATGTGAAAATGGTGTTTGTCTTCACAATAATCTTCCCATGATGGGAATATATGCACGTAGTCCCTAACAACATTGAAAGCATTGTCTTTTAAACTGGGAATAAATGGAATGGGGTTCCAATCTGCAGGAATTGGCCGTCTCTGCAGTTGGGATAGGTCTTCGGCCGGTGGACTTGCTGTACTTTTTGTTGGAGTGGGATTTTTCTGTGGTACAGCTGGTGCTATGGCAAATGAAATCGGTATACCTTTTGCTGGAGTGCAGGTCCTGTGTGTTGGGGCTAGTGGTGTGGCCAGTGAAGTATGGGTACAGTCTGCTGGAGTCGGTGCTACGTTTTGTGTCACTGGTTGTACAGCCAATATAAGTGGGGTGCTGTCTGATTTCTCCGGCACCACCACGTTTTTCAGGGACTTTGCTGGTGCTCCTTCAGGTTTGGCAATCACCCTCTTCCTTTTTGATGTCTGATGCACAAGAACAGCATTTGAGTGAAAAAACATGGTATGATGACAGATGGAATATGTATTGATAATGCATGGGCATGGCATCTCGACATATATGATGAGTAAACTAAGCAGAGGGCGGTGCAACAAAGTAGAAGAAATGCAAGACAACATATGCAAGATACCCGCAATCAATAAAAAATTGCCAAATTAGAACAGGCACCGTGATGGGTGAACAGGACAGGCCATCTGCCTTCGACCCCTCGAGGTTAGAATAGTCATTAGGATCATATTCTGAACAAGAATCAACAGGTGGGGAGCGTATGAGTTTCATTGCATCCAGAATGGCACTCAATGCCTTGGTGCCAATTTTGTAAGTCATTGCAGTGTTTAGCTTCAAGAGTGGACTGCTGCTAGTGTGACACAAAGCAGCTACAAAGATCATAGTGTAGATATAACGGGAAAACCTTAAGCATCAGAGTAAAATCAGCAAAGTGGAACTTGCTGGAATATATGTGTTAGTATTGCCGGTATGGCTAGAAAGGCTTCGGATACCAGCTCTCTTCAAGTGAAGGTGCGGTACTGTTAATATCAGTGTAACTCTCAAAGGCGACACAGCTCCCCGCATGTCCTTACTATTCTTATAGGATTCAAGTGGGTAGGCCACTACAAATCCTATTCCTATGTTTACAAGATCCTACGAATCAAAGAGGCTCAAAGTGTCCATCACAACCGACCGTATAGACCTCTACACTGCAAATGTCCCTGCTCATCTTCAGTACAAGGAACATACTGTACTACTATCATACTCCCTCCGTTCCAAAATATGTCTTGGTACAGATTTCCACTATGGATCACATACAGATGTATCCAGATACATTTTAGAGTGTAGATTCACTCATTTTGCTCCATATGTAGTCCATGGTGGAATCTATACCAAGACTTGTATTTAGGAACGGAGAGAGTACATATTAAAGAAGAACGGAAGAGGAACATGGTACAGAAGAGCAAGCAGATTTTGGATAATAAAATGTTCGTTGCGCAGTGCCCACACATGATGAACCAGAGCACATTAAGAATGCAACTCCCAGCTGTCTCTCGACCATTTCAGGTGGTTGGATGAAGATCCTACGTCTCCTAACCCTTCTTCTTCCTCGTCTCTGATTCTTCCCATACAAAACACCGCACGGGCCGCCGGCCGGACCACCGGCCCCCACCGCCTGTGTTCCTCCGCCACCCCCACCCCCGCCCCAACCCCCACCCGCGTCGAGTTTTCTTCGTTCGGCGAGGCCCCACAACCACCCGAGCCCCTTCGATCGCACCGGCGAACTCCGGCGAGCTCTGAAAAATCGACTGACCCAATTTTGAAATTTAGTCTACTGTGATTTAACTAGTGTGGAATATAAAAGGGGAAAACCATAAGCATTGGGAGTATAGTGTTGAGCGTGCCATGGCAGATCTGAAGGTGCAAACCGGACAAAGGCAACTTCGCAACCAAGACAAGAAATCAGAGTAAAGCAGTGGCGATCTATTTTCTTGCTGCGATAAATAAGTTGAGCAGATACGAAAGAGTACCGCCTCTGGTGCGGCGCCGTGTACGCATCTGCTGAGAATTTGACGGTGCTGCGGTAGCGATGGCTGTCGGCGGTGTGGAAGCAGATCTAGGAGGGTAGACGGTGGCGG
>NC_057811.1:454410433-454413545 GCF_018294505.1 Triticum aestivum | reverse complement strand
CCCAACCCCCACCCGCGTCGAGTTTTCTTCGTTCGGCGAGGCCCCACAACCACCCGAGCCCCTTCGATCGCACCGGCGAACTCCGGCGAGCTCTGAAAAATCGACTGACCCAATTTTGAAATTTAGTCTACTGTGATTTAACTAGTGTGGAATATAAAAGGGGAAAACCATAAGCATTGGGAGTATAGTGTTGAGCGTGCCATGGTGGATCTGAAGGTGCAAACCGGACAAAGGCAACTTCGCAACCAAGACAAGAAATCAGAGTAAAGCAGTGGCGATCTATTTTCTTGCTGCGATAAATAAGTTGAGCAGATACGAAAGAGTACCGCCTCTAGTGCGGCGCCGTGTACGCATCTGCTGAGAATTTGACGGTGCTGCGGTAGCGATGGCTGTCGGCGGCGTGGAAGCAGATCTAGGAGGGTAGACAGTGGCGGCAGGGCGCGGTGGACGAGACGGTCGTAGGAGCGGCGCTGGCAAGGTGGACGACGGCGGGGATGAAGCGAGAGGACGGGATGCAAGGATCCCGGTCCGAAGCCGTGGATGAGAGAGGTCGATCTCTTGTAATGGACGGCGGCGTCAGGGTATCAGCTCCGGCATGGTGGAGGAGGACGGCGGTGGATGGGTTGGCGGACGGCGGCGGACGGAGGAGGGTGGGGTGGAGAGGGTGTTTTGGCGCCCACGGAGTACGAATGGGGAAAAGGGAGGTAGAGAGGAAGGGGGGAACCATGTATTCAGGGCGCGCTTGTCTCAAATGCGAGGAAATTTGCAAACTTAGCCCCCGTTTCAAATTTCTACTACATCACAGCAACATTAGTCGGTTGGGGATAGGATGGTAATCTCGCATACACCGAATATTTGCCGACGAGAGTTTGTTTTTGGCGCCCACCGTGTATGAATATGAATCAGGGAGGGAGTCGATTTCGGCCGAGGACACACTGTGTTTTGGCGCCCATCGTGTATGAATCCGGGTGAGAGGCGGTTACGTCACGTTTGGGTGAAATTACAAACCTACCCCTATCGAAACCTATAGAAATCCAGCAGATAGGCTTTGCGTGGCAAGGATAGGCAGTAGTGATTTCCATCTCGCAGATTTTGGTTTCGGGCGGTTACTGCGACTTTCCCCGATTCGTTCAAATTTTGCAGAGTGCACGTTTACCGTGTCAACTCAATTCGAATCCCGTTTGTATTCTAATTTTTTTCGGGCGGGATCCATTTTCAATTGGAATTACATTCTATATACATCATTTTTTTATATACTTTCAAAAGCACAACACCATTTATACATAAATATGGTTTACAAATGGCATGATCTCAGATTCATAAGGTTGTATCCATCAATTTGGATTTTCAAATATTTGAAACCACTTTATGTTGAAATCCAATGTATGCATTCCTCGCTAACTGTCTCCAATTAATGTGTGTTTCATGCGGGTTTTTTTTTACTTCTCAAACATGTATAATGTGTTTCACACACGCAACATATAGTGTAATCCCGTTTAGACATTAATTGCATATAAACCATGCATTGTTTGTAATTGAAGAATCTATGGATCACCAATATTGATAAACTATATAACATTACACGTGTGCCCAAATTCAAATGAATATGCATGTTTGATACACCAATTTGCGTTATGATATTATCGATGTCGTGATCTCCAGTTTAAATATTTGAATCCCCTTTAATCCAGATATTCGTCTCATATAGCTATCACTCATGCTTATATAGGACTATCTCTCTGGACCTATACACGTTCATCGTCTCTCGGGTATCTCTCATGCTACCTGTATGTCGACAATGATCTTTTATCTTTGTAACACACTGACGGTACTCTCTCCCTCGAACTTCATCACTCTATCTCTCTCTCTCTAAGTATATCTCGCTCCCTGCTATGTGTCTCTAACTATGATTCTCCATGTGGAATCTATTTCTCTCACACAAACACAAAACTTTGTCTCCCGGGGTCTCATTTATCTCTACTATTCCCATGTGTGCCACTCGCACACCCCTCATACAGAGATGTCTTTCGCTCCTTAGATATGAGAACCTACAGCTCTTCCTCTTCAATATCTCTTTCTCATACACAAACACAAACTCTGTCTTCCAGGGTCTCATATTTCTCCATTGTTCTCTTGTATGTCGCTCACACACACCCTCTCTCCCTAGAGATATCTTGCGTTCCCTCATATGTCTCTCTAGCTATCACTCTCGTTGTGAAATATCTTTCTCTCTCGCAGACACAAAACTCCGTCTCTCTGGATCTCATTTCTCTCTGATATATGTTTGTATGTGACTCACATGCACCCTCTCTCTATCTCTCTCACACCCACACACATAACCCAGCCTTCTGATCCACTCGACTCCTATCTCTAACGCACACTAGCTAGCATCTTTATCTTTCTATTTATCTCTTTCTCCATCAACCTTCTTTCTCGCCCTCACTCTTGATTCCTATCACGCACACTACATACATTTCTATCTACATGCAGTCAAGTGCCCTCTCACACACATATATAACTTCACCCTTTGAACCACCCGACGGTCATCTCCAACACCCAAACTAGCGGATGTCCCTCTAGCTAGCATCTCCATCTCTGTATCTATCTGTAGTTTCTCCGTCAACATTTCTTTCTCGCACGGAGTCTTGCTTCCTATCACCCACACTATATATGTCTATCCATACATATGCATTTATAGGTTGGTCTCTTTTGCACAATCATTGCGCCTCACTCCCTCTACTCGCCATAGATGCATGCCCCAGCCCACGCCACTATCTCTTAAAGACAAAAACACATGCTCAATTGTCGGGCCTTCTTCCCTGCATTCTCACATGCATGCATATTGTCATACCGATCCGTCTCTCCCATGTCGTTGATCTTTTGACTTATGTCTTCTTTCTTTTATCTCGATCATGCGCGCGCGCACACACACACATCCCACGTATACATGTATACCTCTCACACATGCACGTTCAAGGTCTCTATGTCTCCATACGTTTAATTACCCTCAATCCTAACGCCACATCGAATCGTTCTCCTCTTTTGTGCACATAACTTCCGCCTGGATGGGTAAAACACACACTCACACTTAACAATCTCCTTCTAGCTACCC